>NC_060899.1:3485000-3515000 GCF_014805685.1 Silurus meridionalis | reverse complement strand
CAACTTCAGCACTTTAGGGCTCGACTCTTGGGGGATGAAGAGTGTTCTTCCATATGATATTCCTCAGTTTTGATGATCATGGTGGAGATTGACATAGAAGTGGCAGCTCAGTGGCTAATACTGTTCGAAAGGTCGTGAGTTTAAATCCCAGCACCACCAAGTTTCTACTGCTGGGCCCTTGAACAAGGCATTTAACCCTCAAGTGCTCAGTTGTATAAATAAGATCATTGTAAATATGAACAAAAGTATTTAGTCACCTGACTTATTTGGTTCTTCACCAAAATTTAAGAAACACAATTGTATAGGAACTCTCTTAGATGCGATAGCATTCAATATTCCCTTCCTATAAACTAGGAGACCCATCAGATCAACCAATGATCCACGAGTTCTCTAAAATAGGTCAAAGGTGAATTTCACAAATTCAGAGCAAAACACAGAATTACAATTTCTGAAAATGGATGAACGACCAGGAAACAAATGAACACTAATACAGTACGGTAAAAGTGTGAATCCGGTTCGGTCTCATGCAATCAACATCCCACATACAGTAATGTGTACATTTGTTCTGTTGAAATTCATAGATGACGTACAGACGAAATTCAGCTTTGTGCATTTTCAGTCATTGTAGTTCATTCAAACCGTAGTTTACATCAGAAAAAACTGAAATCATACTGACAACATGGCAAAAGGATACGTAATTCTGATGGGAATTAGATGTTCATTGACACGAATGCTTTCTTTTGAGAGATGAACTAAAGATTTTGAGAAAAGTACAGTTTTTTTGCAAGAAATCCAATGTTTTGTGCTGTTTGTATGAATTGTTTTAAAAATGTACTTACTAGTTTGCCAAATATTAAGAATGATTCGGGAAACACTCCAAAGCAACTGAGAAAAACTGTAACCACCATCATTTTTATCATCAATCTATTCAGTGAAGGCCTGTGAATTGAGGGTGTGGTCTCATTGAAGATGACCACACCCTCAATTCAAAACTGTAACCACCATCATTTTTATCATCAATCTATTCAGTGAAGGCCTGTGAATTGAGGGTGTGGTCATCTTCAATGGGACCACACCCACAAGGAGTGAAACAAATCATTGGATTATAAAATGTATCACTTTGAATATTTTAATAATTTCATTTTTACAAACAGCACAACACATTGGATTTCTTGCAAAAACCTGTACTTTTCTCTAAATCCTTAGATCATCTCTCAAAAGTAAGTATTCGTGTCAATGAACATCTCATTCCCATCAGAATAAAAAGTCCTTTTTCTCATTGTTCACAAACACAAAATGTTTAGTCGTGTTGTCAGTATGACGCTGCACAGTTTCAGGATTTTTTTATATAAACTACGGTTCAATTTCTTCTGTTTGGCATTTATGAATTTCAGCAGCACAAATTCATTAATTTGATTGTATATTTGATTTATATTGATTGTAAGAGATCAAACAGGATTCACACTTTTACTGTACTATACAAGTGTTTGTTTGTTTCTTAGTTGTTCATCTGTTTTCAGAATGTATAATTCTGTGTTTTGTCTGTATTCACTCTCCAACTGAAGATTCACAAGATTCACCTTTGACCTGTTTTAGAGAACTTGTTGATCATCGGTTGATCTGATGCCGTTCACACGCCTTCATTAGTGACGTTCAAGATTCTGCACAATTCATCACTTCAACACATTTACAAAATAAATGTTTGATAGAAATGTTAGATGACAGATTCTGACTCTGGTTTAACCATTTTGTATTTAATGACGTATACAATGAACTGATGCTGAGATGTTTTGGGGGTTAAAACTATTCAGGTCTTTTGATCAACATGAACATAAACAACTGACGATGTAGGAAACAGCAGACTCTTGTACACAATTGATTAAATACATGTAGAAAAGCGTTCGCAATTTGATCAAAGCAACAAGAAATGTTCTTATGATGTGCACGTGACTAAATGATGTGGAGGTTGAACAAGTAGTTTTGAGAAATTCATTTCTGATCTGAGAAACGCTCCAAAGCAACTGAGAAAAACTGTAAATGGATTTGCATTGACACTTCGATCTGAGAGACACAAATCATTTGCATCCAATTTTTTATTTACTGAAAAATAAATAAACGCCCCCTTTGTTCCCCGCAGCATATGTAAAAGTTATAATTTGTCATCCATTGATTAGTTGTTTGATTCTTGGTAAAGCAGGACCTCTTTGTTGTATAGTTGTTTTTTTAGTATTTTAGCCCGGCCCATTTAAGCAGAAATAAAAATACAAAGCAAACACTATTTTAGCCTTGACATCATTTTATTGCATATTATTCCTTTGCTGAACCGTTAATGTGAAAGCGAAATGAGGTCCAGTGCGATTAAACGGCCATCTTGAACAACCCACATGGAAATGTTCTGCCCCTGGTGTCAGTTTTTCCTTGGCTGGCGGATGGACTCGCAGATCAATAAAATTAATTAAAAACATTCGCACTCTACCATCTGAAATCAACCATTTAATGACTTTCTGTTCTAATAAAAGGGAAAAGCGGCCGTTTTCATTTATAGAAACAATAAGAGGGAAGAGTGAGGGGGATAACAGAAGGTGAAACTTAAGAACGTAAGAAAAAAAAACTAGTGCTAAATACATAGAAACTGGAGTTCTTAGTTTTGCAGTTGAACTAATGTGTAAAAGTGGCGGACTGACAGCATGACCTTGAAACGGAGATGGATGAACATGGACTGACTTTTTATGCTGACCACAGCATGTGGAAGGTAACAGCATGTTGTAAACAGGGAACGTGCATTACGTTCCCCGATTGTAAATCTTTTCATTGGGATAATACACTGTTTATTTGTCTCCTTTAGGGGTGGATTTTGCAATATCATGCTTAATAGCTATTGGGGGACACTCAGGGGTAGCACTTGTACTTCGTTCATATGCTTAAGTATTACATTGTCTTACTTGAGTACTTACTTTACTACTAACTTACATTACAATTGCAAAAAAATGTCCTTTCCCTTGATTTTAATTTAAATTTAGGTTTAAAAATCTTACATTTTTTATAATTTTTTTTATCAGATGATACCTGTATGTTATTCGTCATTCAAATGAGCTTCGATTGGTTCCAAATTATTAGAGTTTTCAAATTCATCATTTTATTCATTATGACCTTCTCACTCTAAACAATGTAGTTAGCACTATAGCTATGCACACTATATGGACAAAAGTTTGTGGACACCTGATCGTAAGATTAGTATGTGTTTTTTAAACATCCCATTCCACATTTAATTCCCATTTCTTTTTACAATAACCTCCATATTCTTCTTAGAAGATTACATACAGTAGTGTGATGAGGCCTGGTGTGCAGGAGTGTGTATATATATTTATACACTTAAATGATTTAAATCATTAAGCTAATGGTTTGTGTAATGGTACACGTATTCGTACCAAAATGTTTCAGTACAGGGCATTCGGTTCAGTGCACATGTGTACCGAATGCAATTCTTTAACCATGCAGAACATTGTTAAAATCTGAGTTCCCTCAGGAACGTATTAAGTGGCGGACCGCTAGTTCGTTTAGACTCCGCCTCGCACTTTGAGTGCCTTTTATTGTTATTATTATTATTAAACTTAAAAACATACACAACAATGCCAGGGGTATAAATTATTTATCTTTTTCTTTCCAATTCTTTTGCATTTAATGACCAGCTTCAAGAATTTCTCTTAAAAGGAGAAAATCCTGAAAATTCCACATATCGAGGGAGTGAATAAATGAAGAATGGGAAGAATCAAGATATTTGTTAAAGTCAGCTGAAATAAGAAGAACAGTTAAGTAGAGCATATCTTTAGAAAATTCAATGTATAACACACACAGACACACACACACACACACACACACACACACACACACACACACACACACACACACAGTCTTGTATTCTTGTACACACATCTGTATTACCCAAATGAGGTCTAACAAATGTAAACCAAATGTAAATATTTAATAAATTTTATTTGTGCCAATTTATTTGATTGAATTGTATTTATACAATTTAATAATAAAAAAAATTGCATTTATTTTATTTATTTAATTTATTGTTTAAAAAATTGAATAAAAGATTGTTTTTTATATTTTTCAACCAAGCAGGTATTTTAATAAAAATTGTTTTAAAAACAAACTGTTCAAATAATAATGCAACAAATGGACCCAAATCATGACCGAAAAATAAATAAACGCCCCCTTTGTTCCCTGCAGCATATGTAAACATTATAATTTATCATCCATTGATTAGTTGTTTGATGGTAAAGCAGGACCTCTTTGTTGTCTTGAACAACCCACATGGAAATTAGAAATCTGAATTAAAAAATAAAATGTAATATTAAATGTAAAAGCCACACACACACACACACACACACACACACACACACACACACACACACACACACACACACACACACACACACACAGTCTTACACATCTGTTTTATTCAAATGATTTGTGCCAATTTAATAATTTAATCCATTTCATAAAAAAGTGTATTGCATTAATTTGTATTTATTTTATAAAATAGTATAAAATATTATTTTATATATTATTTATTTACAATTGTTTTAAAAATGTACACTGTTTAAACTATGAATACAAATGTTAATAATAATTAACTGTGTTGAAAACCCCCGCAAAACATGCAGTTTTACGCTTTTCTTTTCTCCCCCCTTAACTGTACCGAAATTTGAACGAACCATGACTAAAAAATCCTTACACAAAAATACAACCAGACAAAAAAGGAGACATATTTATATTTATATACATATCAAATTTATGTCTGCTTTTTTGTCTGGTTGTATTTTTGTGTAAAGATTTTGTAGCTTTTCTCTCCCTGAGGATCGTTTCCTGTTTGGTAGGTACTGGTGCTCGTCTCCTCCCCGACAGACTTATCTTCCTCCAGAGAACACCTTACCAACTCTCTTCCAGACCCCCAATATTACACGGCATGCATCATAAACACTCGTTACACCATTCGTCACTCTCTCATACACATATATGCGACGTACCGTACGCCACACGTGAAGCTGCTCAGTAACTGGGTGACGTTTATGAAGCGGATCTACCGAACTTCCCGTTTTCACCCTGACAATTAAATTAGGCGAGAGAAGGGCAGGAAGAAGGAAAAAAAAAAAGAGAGGGGGTGGTGAGTAAAGGTGAAAGATGGATGATATCATCCTTCTCCAGCTCGTCTTTTTTACAGTGAAGTCCTTCTTTTGGGATAAAGTGTTAGACAAAAATCCTTTTAGCAGCTGTGATGTAGTTTTTTTTTTTTTCTTTATGAGGCACAGCTTTCCAGAGCACTCGCTCTGGAATGAATTTTTCTGAGATAGCCTTACGGACTTTTTATTTCATGTGTTGGGAGAGAAAAAACAGCATGTCTTAACAAGTGAGCATGGATTTGATTAGATCTGGGGTTTGCTCTGTATGTCTCTCTCTCTCTGTCTTGTGTGTAGAGCAGCAGTGGAGCTCCAGGTCCAGGTGGGCCGTGGATGGTCCGTGTCTCCACTTCCTTTGACGGAAGCTGCTGCAACGGCCTAGAAAGTCACCCTAAATATGTGAGCTCGGATTTATTTGAAGAGCAGTAGAAGAATAAACACATTTTCGGTGGGCTCTGTTTATCCTGTTAATCGGTTTAACTTGATAAGCGTTTGGCAGATTTGTCCGAGCTTAGCGTGGCCAGTAGGGTCTGTTTTGTATATTTTGAATAAACAGGACCAAATTCAGACCAGACTTTTAGCACGTCTCCATTTTCCAGGCAATCTGTCAAGTTAGTGGGATGGGTGCTCAGCGTTTAGTAAGTCTAATAACACCTAATGGCTGCTTTCTAGCCCTAATACCGACACACATATCACCTCCTTATGCTTCATCCTCAGCTTGTTATTCCTCTTCTTTATTTCAGCCTTGATGCTGAAACACACATATCCGGCCCCAGAGGGGGGCCTTCGGAGCTGATGAGCGTTAAATAAGACATTTGGAGATGGAAATAAAGTTGAATCCGTCCCATCAAAACCACAGCCCTATAACATCTGGAGAGAGAGTGAGAGAGAGAGAGAGAGAGAGAGAGAGAGAGAGAGGTTTTAAAAATGTCCCAGCATCTGTTTCACATTAGTGTTCACCTCACTCACATTCTCAACAGTGAGTTTCAAGCTTCAGATCATCTGCTGCCTCTGTCTTCTGTGCTACGCCACTGATAAATTGCAAAAAGCAAACATTTTTAAATCTCTATTCATTAGCACTGATAATAAATAACTGAAAAAGAGCGATATTTATATAAAGATATGATTTGTTCATGATTTCTGCCATCAATAGTGTTTATATAAGACCAAAAGAAATAAACATACATTCATAGTACAAAGGTTGTCTGTCTCACAAAATGTATTTGTCTTAATAAAAGATGTCTATCTATCTATCTATCTATCTATCTATCTATCTATCTATCTATCTATCTATCTATCTATCTATCTGTCTGTCTGTCTGTCTGTCTGTCTGTCTGTCTATATCTGTCTGTCTGTCTGTCTGTCTGTCTGTTTATATCTGTCTGTCTGTTTATATCTGTCTGTCTGTCTGTCTGTCTGTCTGTCTGTCTGTCTGTCTGTCTGTCTATCTATCTATCTATCTATCTATCTATCTATCTATCTATCTATCTATCTATCTATCTATCGTCTGTCTGTCTGTCTGTCTGTCTGTCTGTCTATATCTGTCTGTCTGTCTGTTTATATCTGTCTATATCTGTTTATATCTGTCTATATCTGTCTGTCTGTCTGTCTGTCTGTTTGTCTGTCTATCTATCTATCTATCTATCTATCTATCTATCTATCTATCTATCTATCTATCTATCTATCTATCTATCTATCTATCTATCTATCTTTGATGTACCTTATTAAATATGAATATGAACTATGCTGTATTCATGGACATGGACAAGTTCATAACATTTCTTTATGTATTTAATTAATTATTTACATTCTTTGTACTTATATATGGCAGATAAAAGAACAAAAACAAATGATCCTAGTGATCAGGATAAAATATCGACCTTTGCTATGCAAATGTCCAGATACTGCAGTTCACTTCACATCCAGGCAACATCATTTTTTTAGACTATTCTTTGAAGCCATACCTCATTAATGCGTCAATAGAATCTGATTTTGAATACAAAGAAAGTTACCCCCAAACCCCCAAAAGGCTGTTCTACCATAGTGCTGTTGAATGCTTGATTGTGTTTGGTCACAGGTTGATAAGATCCATTTTCTGTAGTATATAACTTCCTAAATGCTTCTATAAGGACATTTTTGGAAGGAGTCTCCAATGTCAATGGCGAAGCTATAACTAGAACGTTTTCAGATCTTTATATATTTTGACGACGTATTCATAAAAGGAGCAAATACAACTCCATAATTAAAAAAGTAAATGTAAACGGATATAAAGTACAACATGATGTTATTATATGATTAGCAAATTCAGTTGTATGTGTTGGCATATCATTGTAGTATACGAGGTATAAACCTTTCTTTTTTAAAATGAGCAACATCATAGATGTTTGTACAGGCTGAATGACAGCATTCTGTTGTTGCCATCTTGTGTGTTAATCCTCAATTAGGTCAAAAAGACTTAATATTATTTTGGTCAGCATTTACGTGCTTTGTTATGTGTAATACATTCTTCTATGGATATGAATGAGGTATATGTGTGTGTGTGTGTGTGTGTGTGTGTGTGTGTGTGTGTGTGTGTGGTCTATATCATTTATAGTTTCTGTCATCCTGTTTAGGAAGTGGACTCAGCCCCCTGTTTCCTCCGGGTCCCTTATTCTCTGTTGTGACTACATTACAGCTCCTCAGAGTGTACAGAAAGCAGATCATTAGTTCATATTGTGAAGCTGCCAGAACGACATCTTGCCCAAGAAATCAGACAGTGATGGCATTTAACAAAAAGTCTGAAGACCCTGTTTTTTTTTTTAGTCCTTTACTTAATGTTGGTGAGCGTTTAATGCTTTCCAGATCCATCATTTAAGTCTGAAAATATGCTTTTTAGCTTTTTTATTATTTGTGAATTGGAACCAGACCTGCATCCAGTTTCACTGAAGGCAACAAACACACAAAACAGTTCTACAGAGCAAACAATGTGACAAATAATAAGCTCTCTGCAGCTTCACCCAAAACCTATTTCATCTTATTTACAATCATCTGTATGGCAGATCTCTCTCTCTCTCTCTCTCTCTCTCTCTCTCTCTCTCTCTCTCTCTCTCTCTCACACACACACACACACACACACACACACACACACACACACACACACACACACACACACACACACACAGTCCCTTTAACCCACCCACATATAATTGAGATGCCATTTGTTAGTCATTCTCTTTTTGTCCTCTTGGCTGACCTATGACTCAAACTCTCCACACCATTTGGTGCAAGTGTACTGGGGGTCTCTCACGGTAAACCCCCCTGACACACACACACACACACACACACACACAACCCACCAACCAAATAATATCTGGACAGTGAAGGTCCCGTGGTCCATTGATGGGGACAAATGGGGAGCCAATACTTTGTGCAGCAAAAGATGAGCTTTGCTCAGTAAATGTACTCTATATATATATATGTGTGTGTAAATGAACGAATGAATAGTGACCCTATTTATCATAACTTGAATATGATCTTGCCTACCCAGGAGTTTTATAGAATGGTGATCAGTATGGTGAGTGTACTGTAGATGTTATAATTTATCTATTTACAGTCCATAATTTAGCAAAACAGATCAATTTACAGTACCATAACATGTAAACTATACAGTATATATGTATGTAGCAGTGGGCCTGTGGACCTCCACCTCCACTGTCACATGAATATATATTGTATAGTTTTATAGCCAGAAGAAAAAAGAGCGCACCTTTAGCTAATGAGACTAATTACTGCGCTCTGTTTCAGTGTCGCCAATAAAAAGGAGTGAAACAGGATCTAAAGTTGGGCTTTGAAACACCAAAAACACAGAAAGAAAATCTGGGCTCTAACAATTTCACAACCCAGACAGAATCCGGATGTGGGCCACTTAAGGCAATGATACGACTGCTGGACTTCTTATGGCCCGGATAAAATGGATGGAAGCTTGAAGTGGCCCACATGTAAAATAGCAAAAAGGCCCAGATTTATTGGAAAGTTGAATGTTAAATGTATGTTTCAGCGGCTGTGAGGAGTAACCACCTGATATCTGAGGCCACAGAAAACTCAATTCCTCAATTACAAGATGGCTAAATCTGGTCCCAAATAGGGATAGTGGCAGGAGAGAGAGGATGAAGAGAACAGAGCATCAGGAGAATACAACAGGTTAACAGATTTGTGACCTGTTTGGATGTTGGAGATTTGTGTGCACAATCAGTCTAATCAGTTTTCTACACATTATCCAAAATATTTTAATAAATTATAATATAATATATATTATAATTAATAGAATTATTTTTTAATAAATTATAATACATATTATAATTTATATAATCATTTTTTACATAAATTATAATGTAATAATTTTGCTGTACTATAATCGTTTTCTTTTGTTTTGTATTTATTTCACTCTTTTTTAGTTCTTTTGGTTTGTTTGGAAAAAACTAATTAATAATAAAATAATGTAATACATGAATTCATCTGCGTTATATTATATTATATTATATTATATTATATTATATTATATTATATTATATTATATTATATTATATTATATTGTAACTTAACAAAAATAACATATTGCGTAATATTATTATATAATTATTATAACATTTTTCCCAATGCACATCATCTTGAAATGAACTCCAAATAATCTAAAACCTCTAAACCTGTTAAAATCATCATAGAATAAATGAAAAGTCTGCACTAAAATGTGGTTTCTCTCTTTCTTTTTCTCTCTATTACTTTTTCTCTCTCTCTCTCTCAGATGGGTGTTTTTGGAGATCACACTCAATTCTGCCGTAAAATGTCTCCATAGTCGCTGTGGTGTTAACTGACTTTGAGTTGTCTCCAGGTCCTCGAGGTAAAGAGCAGGAGGACACACTAGAGCTCTCTCTCTCTCTCTCTCTCTCTCTCTCTCTCTCTCTCTCTCTCTCAGAGTGCGTGTGATCGTCATGACTACAGAGGCGACCTTGTTTCGCATCTGTGCCACTGTGGTAGATATCAAACCATGTAGCATTAAAACACCTGGATAGAGTGGGGAAAAAAGTTGGCATGAACACACTCGTGAGCAATAGAAGAAGAGAAACAGCTAACAAAAGAGTTTAATAAAGAGTTGCAGAAAGAGAAAGAGAGAAAAGAAGGGTGAGAGAGAGGGAACGCTGCCCTTTTGTGCACACCGTGGTGATTAAGTGCTTGGCTGGTGCAGGCCTTCGCTATGGTCCAGTGCACACACAAAATCCACACATACTCACTCTATACTGAGTGCACTTTATGAGAGAACTACAGAGAGAAGGAGTTATTGACAGCTTCACTAGAGAGTGGAAACATAAGACCACACTGAGAAACAGAGATGAAGAGAAGAGAAGAGAAGAGTAGAGAGGGACAATGAAAGTAATCCCAGAAAGACATTGGATAGAATACACTTGAAACTTTTGTTTTTGTTCTCCATAAATTTAAAACTTTTAGGGGACACCACAGTGGATCATCTGCCTCCATATCACTCTGTCTTCTTACATCTGCCTTTTTCAAAACAACCACCTGCATGTCTTCCATAATCACATCCATAAACGTCTTCCTTTGTCTTTCTCTTTTCCTCCTGCCTGGTGGCTCCTTCCTCAGCATTCTTCTACTGATATACCCCATATCCCTCCTCTGCCCATGTCCAAACCATCTCAAACGTCCTACCTGCGTGGTTCCTTCAAACAGAAAAATGGCTGCATCTTTATTTCTGCTACCTCCAGCTTCGCCTCCTGTCTTTTGGTCAATGAACTTTGTCCAACCCATACGACATAGTGGGTCTTACCACGTTTGTTTGAAAATCTTTGCAAATTTATTACCAATAAAAAACAAAAAAATCACGTATATACTCATTCACAGTCTTTGCGATGACACTCAAAATTGTGTTCAGGTGCATCCTGTTTCCACTGATCATCCTTAAGAATGTTTCTACAACTTGATTGGAGTCCACCTGTGGTCAATTCAGTTGATTGGACATGATGTGGAAAGGCAAACACATATCTATATGAGGTCACACAGTTAACAGTGCGTGTCAGAGCACAAACCAAGCCATGATGTCCAAGGAATTACCTGTAGACCTCAAAGACAGGATTGTATCGATGCACAGATCTGGGGAAGGAACAGAAACATTTCTGCAGCATTGAAGGTCCCAATGAGCACAGTGGCCCCCATCATCCCTAAATGGAAGACGTTTGTAACCACCAGGACTCTTCCTAGAGTGGAGTTTTACTCTGAAAGAGCTCCAGTGTTTCTCTGTGGAGAGAGGAGAACCTTTTAGAAGAACAGTCATCTCTGCAGCACTCCACCAATCAGGCCTGTATGGTAGAGTGGCCAGGTGGAAGCCACTCATGACAGCCAGCCTGGAGTTTGCCAAAAGGCACCTATAGGAATCTCAGAAAGCAAGAAATTGCTTCATGTAAAATTTCTCCAAATATCACTTGAAGAAGAAAAATAAATCCTCTCATTGTTTCCTTTTTATCTGGAGTGAGATTGTGATATTGGCAGATAATGAAATTTTGAAGGTACAATGCTGCAGACTTCAAGTAAATTATTTATTCAAATCTACATTTTACAAGCATTGGATTCAATTTAATATCATTCATTAGACAGTCCGGGTGATAAAAGTTAATTAGGATGCTAGGTACTAAAATGTTATTTAAAGCATATTGAAAACCTCAACGGCATGTAAGAAAAAAATGTAGCGTGTGAGCTAAAAAATTCAAAACTTATTGTTATCTTCACTCCTCAGAAGCCTTACTCCAGTGCACAATCAATAGAAGTCCACTTGAAGTTTGCCAACAGGCACCTGAAGCTGTGTGGAAGAAGATTCTCTGGTCTGATGAAACCAAGATTAAACTCTCAGTTCAGAACGTAATTTTCGAAGGAAACCAGGCATCGCTTATCACCTGCTCAAAACCATCTGAAGAGTGAAGCATGATGGTGGCAGCATTATGCTAATGGGTGTTTTTTTTTGCAGAAGGGACTAAACATTACATTACATTACACATTACATTTATGTAGCGCTTTTCTGCAGCACTCAAAGCGCTTTACATATGAAAGGGGGGATTCTCCTCAACCACCACCAATGTGCAGCATCCACCTGGATGATGCGACGGCAGCCATATTGCGCCAGAACGCCCACCACACACCAGCATATTAGTGGAGAGGAGATAGAGTGATATAGCCAATTAATATGAGGGGATGATTAGTAGGCCAGCGGGCAAGTTTTTTTTTGTTTTTTTTATTTATTTATTTATTTTTTTGGCCAGGATGCCGGGGCACACCCCTACTCGTTTTTCGAAAGACATCCTGGGATTTTTTATGACCACAGAGAGTCAGGACCTCGGTTTAACGTCTCATCCGAAGGACGGTGCTTTTTGACAGTATAGTGTCCCCGTCACTATACTGGGGTGTTAGGACCCACACAGACCACAGGGTGAGCACCCCCTGCTGGTTTTACTAACACCTCTAAACAACTGGTTAGGGTTGAGGGAAATCTGAATGGAGCAAAGTACAGAGATATCCTCAACATCAACCTGTTCCTCAGCACTCAGGACCTTGGGTTGAAGGTTCATCTTTAGACATGAAAACGAGTCTAAGCACACAGCCAAGACAACACAGGAGTGACTTAGGGACGATTCCTAAGGTAAAAGTCCTAGAGTGGCCCAGCCAGAGTCCTGACTTCAACTCTATTGAACATCTCTCGAGAGACCTGAAAGTAGCTGTCCACTGACGCTCCCCATCTGATCCGACCCAGCTTGAGAAAAACATTAAAAATGACTAAAAATCCCCCAATCCAGGTGTACAAAACTTGCGTCATATTCAAAAAGACTCAAGGCTGTAACTGTTGCAGAAGATGCATCAACTAAGCACTGGGTAAATGATCTGAATACTAATGGACATGTATTATTTTAGTTTTTTAATGAAAAAAAAAGTACATTTTAATTTTAATTAATCTGTTTTTCACTTGTCATAATGGGGAACTGAGTGCAGATAAAAAAAATCTATTTGAACGATTGTATTATCAGGTTGCAACATAACAATTTGAAAAAAGTACTTTGCGAACGCATGCTCCTGTCTACTCGTTCTGTCATGTTTTACATATAAACATAGGATTAATTGATTTGATTTATTGAATTTTTTAATCACAAATGAAACTGCACAAAATCCCACCTAATAATTCAAACTTCTACTACAACACCTAGCATGCTAGCTGCAATGATTTCATTTGAAAATGAGCAGCTGCAAACTTCAAAAAGAAATCTGTCACAAAGTTCACACTCAAATGTCAAATTGTGGTCACTGCAAAACTAATATCTAGTTAGTAGCTAACACCTTTTCATTAAAATTCGATTATGTGTTTAGCGTTTTTAACAATGGACATTGGCACAAAAGCGGATTTACAGAAATAACTACTTTGATACCATTAATAAATAAATTGATCCCTACCTACGTTTTATTTTAATACGTTATAAAGTTGGTTCATTGCGCAGCATATTAACCGCTAATTGCTCATAATGAAAATTACAACGACTGACACCAAAAATGGAGCGCTTTTATTGGCAATCTGCCTTTTTTTGTGAGCTTCGCAATACTAGAAAGATTTTTACACCCAGCTGATCTCTGACCTGCAGCTCAATGCTAGAGACATGACTCCATTTTGTTCTTCTGCCAGTTCTAGTTTCCTGTCGCTCCAGATGTTCAAGGTGTTGATGGGTCATATTTGGCTCACACAGGCCTGGCATTTCTCTCAATTCATTTTTCTCCTCATCGCTCTCGCTTCCCCACACCTGCCTCTTGCTCGGCATTAATGGCGGCTCAGACACATGGAGAGAAACGAGCGGAGATGAAATAAAAAGAGGAATGGGGGTATAAAAAAAAATAGCCTGAGTCCTGAGGGCAAAGCAGACCTTGGCTGGCTCTTGCTTACACGGCCCTGTTTAACGACCACAGAAAAAGACGTCATAAAATCTTTCATGGGAAGCCAGATAAAATTATATATATATATAGATTTAAAAGTATTTTCTCAGAAGAGCTCATGCCCCACTGATGAAATGCTAACACTGATATATTATCGTATGTGGTCAAATGTACCCCACTGTAGTACCATATCTTTGGGTAAATAAGACACTTTTTGGTATGATACTGGCCAGAAAAAAACTCACTCATGCTACATTGGTCTGCTATTCTTAAAGGAAGATCTTCTTAATGCTGAAACTCCCACTAAAGCAATTACACTCTGTGGCTAGCCTTTATTTTCACACCGCTCATTTCTTTACTGCAATTTCTCTTTTTTTCCACGTCACATCGAGCGTGCTCGCAAATGAAGCGAGTATGCAAACCCAGGACACGAGTGTGTTCAATAACACGACTAGGTGGCTGTAATCACAGCACGAGCCATGCCTGAGCTAGTATTAGCATAACACATTAGCATAATCTGTTAGCATAACCCATTGGTAAACAGGTGAAGCGTTTCGGGCTTGGCATATTTATTGGCGACGCGACTCTCCGTTACTCAGTCAATCAGGTCATTTTCCAGACTCGCATCCATCCATAGTACATCTTAGAGTTATCTATACGTTTTCTTCTAAACGGCTATTTAACAAAAGGTTCGAAAAGGGTTTAAAAAAATCTTTTTGTTTTAGGGTTTTAACTGATTCATTTATGTATATTTGAACTATATATTGAAGATTTCATGTCAAAAGTATTATATCATATGTAAATATTAATATATTAATCTATTTTAATCCTTTGTCTGTCCTTGTTTCAACACATCTGGTGAATAATGGATCAGTGTATGTCAGGGGATATTTTTTTCTGTTACAGGGTGTGTATGCTAACATTTTAGCCATGAATCATTTTTTATCATTCATTTCTGATTAGCCATAAAACCATAAGCTAACTTACGATGCTAACATGCGCCAATCGACTGACTGATATCATTCCGATTGTGTTAGTTATAAAGTTACCACAGGAATACAGACTGCAGATTTGTGTGAAAACCATGCAAAAGTTTTAAATATTTTTTATTTGCTGTCCTCAAACAAATATTTCCTCTCAGTAATACATGATATGGAAGATTTATATGTGCTTCTTTTTGAACCTCCCAGTCCATATTTAGTTATAATAACCTCCACTCTTCTGGGTAGATGTTCCACTAGAATTTGGAGTGGAGATTTGTGTTTTTGTGTTAGTAAAGTCAGGCACTGATGTAGGTGAAGTGAGGAGGTTTGGGGTGCACACAGTGTTACCATTCATCCCAAAGGTGTTCAATGAGGTTGAGGTCATCAAGAGCTTCCATTCCAACCCATGTAAAGCATATCTTCATGAATGGGGAAATTAATTTCTAATGCATTCAAACACATTCCAAATAATTGTGTGTGTCCACATTTGTGGGAACAGTTTGGTGAAGAACCACATATAGCTGTAAAAATCTGTATGTCAAAAGTTTAATCCATGCATCTTAAAAGGGTTTAGCTGGCGAATCTTCATCTGCTTAATATAACAGCACTCATAACAGCTTATCAGGGGTTTTTAAGCAGGTTGTAAAAGTTAATGGTTGGACTTTTCGCTGACACACAAACGCCCGGGAGCCATAACAAACAACCAGAGGGTACATCTGGTACCGAGGCTGGATGGGTAGGTGCTGCGGTTTGAGCGTAGCAAGGCAAAGTAACACCATGAAAGAGATGTCAGATTTCGGTGCCATTTGCGGGTGAGAAAAGAAGGGTAGTGTTAACTCCCTGTCAGTTTGACACACACACACACACACACACACACACACACACACACACACACACGTGCGCACACACTTGGATGTGCTCGTTGTGTGTTTTCTGCAGGATGTGGAGATTATTTTATCACTGCAGGAGTCCAGGACATTCCTGCTGGACTTCCGAGCGTTGGCGGGGATAAAAGCGAGGTGTGTTTGCCGTGACTCTGGTTTCACTCGCTGTTTGGGCCACAGGTTGAGGGGAGCTCAATCCGGTCCGGAGGCTTTTGTGGATTTATAGGTTTTAAACAGCACCGAAGCTCTCCTGAACAAACACATTACAAATTCACACTCCCGGTGTGCCCGAACACCGCCGCAACACCCCCAGCACTGCCTGCGGAAGAAGAGGAACAGTGTGTGTGTGTGTGGGTAGTAGGGCAGCTGATGTGGAGACAGGAAGAGAGTGCGACTCAAATAGTGAGAAATTCTGAAACCCTCAACGGGGTCCTATAATAATAAGGCTTAACGCATCTGGCCTCTGATCACGTTTCCTGCACATCAGGCCTTTTCGGCTGGGTAAAGTGAGTCAGCTTCAAAGCGCACTGCAGATGAATGGACGCATACACACAGAGCTCTGACCTGACAGTGAGAACGCCTCCACACTATACTTTACCTTTGACTCAGTTCAGGTCAGCAGAGTTCTTTTATACTCATTTTAATACAAGAAGCATCACGGCACACTGCTGTTCAAAAATATTAAACTATATAAAGAAAAGCTTGTGGACACATAACCATTATATGCATTTGTGTTCCTTGGGCATAACATTCCACATTATATTAAACTCGGTTTCTTCTAGGAAGATGTTCCACTAGATTCTGAAGTGTGCATGTAATGAGGTTTATGCTCATTCAACCGAAAGAATGAGTAAAGTCAGTACTGGTATAAGTTGGGGAGGTGGTAGCTTGGTAGTTAAGGCATTGTACTTTGGTTTAATCCAAAGGTGATAAGTTCAAATGCCAACCACACCAACCTGGGCCCCTGAGCAAGGCCCTTAACCCCATATCTATTTGAAGTCACTCTGGATAAGGGTGTCTGCAAAATGCCGTAATTGTAAATGAGGGCATTAAGCGTTTCAGTTCATCTCAAAGGTGTTCAGCAGGGTTTAGTTCAGAGCTTTATTGCAGGAGATCTTCCAATCCAACCCATGTAAACCATATTTTCATAGAGTTGGCTTTATGCACAGGGGCATAAAACCTTAGAGACTATACTGTGTGAAAATCTTAGAGACTATTGTGTGTAAAAATCCATATTTATCTATATTTATATACATATTTATATCATATCCAGTATTTAAACAAATAATAAAAACTATTAGCGTGCGTACAGCTGTTCCTAATAAATTGGCAGGAGGTTTCTTGTGAGTTTGCAGTTTTCACAATGAATTGCGATTTATAAAGATAATAAGGTTAAATAACTGACTAAATGTCTGTGTGTTTGTGTGTGTGTGTGTGTGTGTGTGTGTGTGTGTGTGTGCCTGCGATGGTGTTCCTGAGTGATTGTCATGGCTAAGTGACTGCAAAAAGCATTGTAGTGTAGAGGTCAGTAAGTGAGACTTTCATCACTTTCTCACTACACACAGACACACAGACACACACACACACACACACACACACACACACACACACACACACACACACACACACACTTCACCTAGGCAGGAATGTTTCCCACCAGATAATTTATCAGGCACTCACAGAAACTCAAAGAAATAACACTCATCTTCAGAATGACACACTTGTGCTCTGTCAGGCAACATCCCCGCACCCTACACACACACACACACATGCACACACACACACACACACACACACACACACACACACACACACACATATATATATATATATATATACATACATACATGGCTGTATTGTGGCAGTTGCTGGGTCAGAATTACACACAGTAAAGTTTTACAGGTGCAGCGAGGCGGGTAATAGGTGTGTTAATTCGGCTGCGAGCGCTCGGCACACTCTAATGAAATTTCCACTGGTGTTTCCTTACATCCTGCAGGTCAGGAGGCAACTTCCTGTTTGGATAAGGAGCAGTTTAAAGAGAGAGAGAGAGAGAGAGAGAGAGAGAGAGAGAGAGAGAGAGAGAGAGAGAGAGAGAGAGAGAGAGAGAGAGAGAGAGAGAGAAAGGGGCATTCTTTGACTTTCAGCTGTGTCGGTCCGGACTGGGGCGGAGGGGGTAAAGGGGATGAATGGAATTTCAATTTGCTGCTAACCATCCGCATAACCACCTACACACACTCTCTCACTCACTTACACAGTCTCCCTCTCACACACACACACACACACACACACACACACACACACACACACACACACACACACACACACACACACACCAGGTCTCATGGTGTTCTGTGGACGAGGAGAGCAGATGGACAGATAGGGAAAGTGTGTCCAAATGACTTTTGAGCCTGAAATCATGACTTTCCAGATCTGAGACATGAATGAGACATTTTTGTCCCCGAATCCCTGGATCTGAGAAATGTGTGCATTCAGATCAGGGTGAAATGAGTGAGAATGAGCACAGTGAGAAAAATAAATGCCATGTGGAGCAGGAATGTGCCTCTGGGATTTTGTGTGTGTGTGTGTGTGTGTGTGTGTATTCCAGAGGTGGTAAAGGACAAATGCCATTCACAACAAAAGATGCTCGAGGCAACCCTCAAAGACAAACTAACAAAGGAGCGAATTCTTGCGTCTGGAAGTATAGGAAGATGGACAACATGTGTGAATGTTCGTTTTTTTCTTCAAGAAATTCCACAAACTAAACAAACACGGCGAGACATTTTCAAGATGGACAGGTAAAAGTATTAATTCTTGGTATTAGAGTCAGTATTTGACTGTAATGCAAGATCATAATTGGATCAGATTGGATAGAATGTTACAGTCGGGTGTCCACAAACTTTTGCCACATTTAAAAAATAGTACATTCACAAGCAATATAATGCAACCTACAAAACAAGGTTCAAGGTTCAAGGTTTATTTGTCACATACAATGTTACAATGCAGTTTAGTGACACTGGGATTTAACCTGCATTTGTGGATGACATGGAAAACTGTGTTCACAGACAATGACTTCTGGAGGTGTTAATAAACCCATGCAGTGGTTTCCATTACATTATCATTACTGTTTTAAATGCAGTGTTGCCCAAGGGCCCGAAGATCACGGGCATCCGATATCGAAATTTCTCCAGATTCTTTGACACTTTTGATGATATTATGTTCTGTAAATGATGAGATATTCAACTGTTTTGCAATTTTATTTTGAGGAACATTATTCTGAAATCGTTCCAAAATTTGCAAACACAGTCTTTTACACATTGGTGAAGCTCCGCCCACTTCTAAGAGACTCTGCATCTTTCAGATACACTATATATACCCAATCATCTTACCGACCTGTTGCCAATTAACTTGGACTTTTGTTGCCCCGTCCCAACATTTTTTTAAGACGTGTTGCCGCCATCAAATTCAAAATTAGTGTGTGTGTGTGTGTGTGTGTGTGTGTATGTGTGTGTGATGGTTTGGTGTACCTGAGAGGCTCCCGTTGAGAAGACGTGTGTATAAGGGTCTGACATGTGCCCTCTGAACCTGACACCGGATCCTTATGATGGAATTCACACACACACACACACACACACACACCATTCTCTATGACCAGCTGTTGACAGTGCTCATCGTCACACTTACACAGCCTGTCTATTCACCCAGACTGATGAGCCTGCTGTTCAACTACCACTAAAACACCCCCATACATACACACACACACACACACACACACACACACACACACACACACACACACACACACACACACGCACATCAGCATACCTACTACATATCAACTATCAACACAGAGAGTTTATAAAACAGAAAGATTGATGGATGTATCGCTAGCGGGATGAGGGAGACCTGCTGAGGACACTAACAGTCCCCGAGGGACAGAGAGAGGACATGGGCTAGTGCACTTAGTCAAGGTGATAACAAAGCGCTGATGGTTTTTCACTTGTCTCAGCTGTAGGTGGCCGCTGTGACTCGGTGTCACGGTAGGGGTTAAGGGTCCTGTGTTAGGAGTGTGTGTGTTTATGTGCATGCATAGGTGTAAGTGTGTGTTGGTGTGTGTTGGAAATTCAGAAACCAAATGATTATGATATGATCCTATAACCTGGTGTCATGTCCATCACCTTCACATGAAGAATATCCAAAGAAATGTATAATTTAATCAATATATAATTATTGCTGTAACAAAGAGATGTTAGATGATACTAAGGGATTTCTTGACTTCCTGGTTAAAATGCTATAGATATTAAAAGTAGCTAGAACAATCTACTCTACTAGTCAGCACAGGTTTGCTATAGTGCTATAGAAATAAACTTGAATTGAATTAAATTTGGACTAAATTTGTACTTGTTTATTACAATGGCTCAGGACCACAGATTGTATTTATTCACCTGTTATTATTATTAATAATATTATAATTATATCATCAGCCGAACTACCGAAATTTCTCAACCCATTGCACACCTTAACAATGGTGGAACTGTAATGAATGGACATTCGGCACCACCCAAATGAGGATCTGTTCTCTTTTGAGTCTGGTTCCTCTCAAGGTTTCTTCCTAATGCCATCTCAGAGGTTTTTCCTCGCCACAGTCGCCACTCATTAGGGATAAACTTAGAATTATAAGGAACAAACTTATAGGCACTAAACTTATACATTCTTTTATACAACTTTATAACCTGTTTATCTCTGTAAAGCTGCTTTGAGACGATGTCCACTGTTTGAAAGTGCTGTCCAGATAAAAATGAGTCGAATTGGATTGCTGTATTTCCTATACCCACCAATCCAACCATAGACTGTGATTATAGGTTTACAGCAGTGCTTGAATTGAGTCAATTGTTATAGGGGGTCCCCAGTTGTTGTGTAATTGATTGAATTGATATATATATATATATATATATATATATATATATATATATATATATATATATATATATATATATATATATTTTTTTTACTATAATAATTTTGGGGACCACCCTAAGTCTATTCTTGTCATAGGGGGTCCCTAATGAATTATGGGGGAGTCTGGTTTACGGTAATGCACTAGTCCCAACATCGCAGTTTCTAGAACATGGTATGTGGGATGTGGAAAGTTTTGAAGTTTTCTCTACAGAGATGATAATATGATATTTATAAATAGGCGTCACTGAGTCAGGTGTCAAAATCTTCATGAGTCAAGAGTAGACAATTGTATTGGACGTCTTTGGATGCAGTAGCATAAAATTTCCCTAATCTGTTCCAGCAAAACAATGCGTCTGTGCACAAAAAAACTCTGCAAAGATATGTTTTATATGGGTTGGAGTGGAAGATCTCCTTCAATAGAGCTATAAATGCTACTGAAGACCTTTGGGATAAATTGGAATGTTGATCCCACCCCAGGTCTTCTCACCACCTACATCGGTACCTGACTTTACTAACATCTTCGTGGCTACATAAATCTCACTCAAATCTCCACAAGATCTAGTGGAACATGTTCCCAGAAGAGTGGAGGTTATTATAAGAGCAAATGGAGACTTGATGTGAAACAGGATATTAAAAAAAGTACATACGAATCTTATTTTTTTTACAGAGTGTATGCGTAATACTTGTGTGTTATGATTCTCTTAACTGATCGATGAAGCTGTCGAGCTCATTTGATAATTCCCTGGGGTCATATGTCATGTATTTTTTCACCTAAATATTCCAAGAGAGAAGAGTTGTGGATGTGACAGACCTTTTTTATTCTTAGCAACTTAAAAAGAAATGAAAAACAAAATGCTGGTGAAGTGGAATGACTGTTTATAGCTGCTATAACATGAGGGAGAACCGGAATGTACGTCTCTTTGAGACCTCCTGCGACATGATATGCATAGTACCAGATCATTTATTAATCTGTTATAAAGATACAAGTATGATCAGTCTTGATTATTTATTTATTTATCTTTGAGCGTATAGCAGTATTAGCATGTCTATTCCTCACCTTCTGCTGTTTTACACATCCCTAGTGATGTTTATTCTTACACTTATAACTGTAAACTTTTATTTCAGTGTTTAGCTCATGAGAGACAGAAAAAGATAGAGAGAGAGAGAGAGAGAGAGAGAGAGAGAGAGAGAGAGAGAGAGAGAAGAGAGAAAGAAAGAGAGGGAGGAGGGTGTTACATCAGAATGATAGAGATATCAGCTGTTACAGCAGAGCCCAAAAATCCAGTACCAACACACACACACACACACACACACACACACACACACACACACACACACACACACACACACACACACTAATGATCTCCAGTCCTACAATTTTAGTGTTACTGAAGTTCACGATTGTATTTTGACCTGCTGTACTTCTCAGAACCACAGGAGGCCGCCAAGAATCAAAATATACACATGCCATTTTACACACACACACACACACACACACACACACACACACACACACACACACACACACACACACAAACCTTGAATAGAAGCCATACAACAATTTAGAGAAATATCTCTAATAAAAAAAAGTTAATACTTATTTTTACGTTTTGTAACCATAACAAAAAATGGTCATAAATGCTGCCTAATCTTTGGATGTGCTGGCATGATATTTTCCCTTCGTGAACTACAGACATCACAATGTCCCTGTGCACAAAGTTCCAGCTCCATGAAGATGGTTCACGTGGGTTCGAGTGGAGAGGAAGATCTTGAGTGACCTTCTTAAAAGCCTTATTATAAGCATTTTATTTATATATACACATGCAGAGGTGAAAAGTAATGAAGTACAAATACTTCTACTGTACTTAAGTAGATTTTTCAGCAGCATTAAACATTTTACTTTTACTCATTACATTTCTACACAAATATCTGTAGTTTGTACGCCGTTTTTTCATTCCACCACTGGTGTATAATTTCCTGGATCTCACACAAAGACTTAGGCAAACAATGTGCAAATCAGAAGGCAATGAAAAGTATGAGGCTGATGTGGATGAGACAGAGGGAGCCAGTGATGTAAACATGAGGAGACAGAGACATTCCTGATCACCTGATCATCATCAGCGATTATATATATACACACACACACACACACACACACACACACACACACACACACACATATGTATATATACATATATACGTATGTGTATGTATATATATATATATATATATATATATATATATATATATATACACACACACACACACACACACATATGTATATATTATATATACATATATATATATATATATATATATATATATATATATATATATATATATATATATATATATGAAACTTTACAGAAAATTAATTTTTCATCAGTAAACATTTGGGGGTCACTCTGGGGGTCGACAAATGCACCGACATGATTTTTTCTTCATAGAAATAAGAGTAATACATCATTCGCATCTGTAAAGCATCTACGTTTATTTGAATACACTCATAATAACAACAAAACGCTGTTTTTGAAAATAAAGAAAACAGACAGGGGGCGCTCTCTGCCATCTCTGTCTCTCATCTCTCTTCACAGACACAAATAAAACAACCTGAATCTTAGTGAATATTTGCCTCACAGACAATAAAGGTCTACTTTTAAATAATGAATAAATATATATTATAAATATTCATTGATGATGTAATGTATCCGTATGACAGTTACAGTTTCTCCTGTATCACTTTATTAACCGTCCGTGTGGAAATGGCAAAAATTCCGTTGGGTGTCATGATAATTTACCTCATTTAATTACTTTAAAACATTTACAAGAATATTTTGTCTTCATGATGAGTTTGGTTTCACTAAGAATAAACATACATTTGCATAAATTTGAATATTTGTTCATTTCCATGTTGATTAGAGTATTGAAAACTTGAAAAGTATTAATTTAACATTTAGAACGGATACAAATGTTTGATTAAGTTAATCACACATAATTGTGATTAACAGCTACTTTTTACTTTAGTAGTCAAAGCCCTACTTCTTTACCTGAACTTGAGTCTTTTAAAGCTTGAGTATCAGTACTTCTAAATGAAGAATGTGTGTAATTTTTCCATCTCTGTGATATATATATATATATATATGAATGTATGATGAAAGCTGTGGGAGGCGAGCTTGAGATGGTTTGCACATGTGCAGAGGAGGGACATGGGGTATATCAGTAGGAAAATGCTGAGGATGGAGCCACCAGGAAGAAGGAAAAGAGGAAGACCAAGGAGGAGGTTTATGGATGTGGTGAGGGAAGACATGCAGGTAGTTGGTTTGAAGGAGGCAGATGTAGAGGACAGGGGGGTATGTAGACGTATAATCCATTGTGGAGACCACTAATGGGAGAAGCCAAAAGAAGAAGAAGAAGATGTTAGTTTTCTTCCTGTAGTTTTGAAGATTAAAAGTACAATCACTTTCCCAGAAAGTTTTTTGCAAGAAGAAACCATGTCAGAAGACGGGTAGATGTAGCACAGTGCCGTTTTGAACAATTGTTGTCTGTTCAATGTTTTTTATTTATAAAAAGAGAAATGCGTTGTCCAGGTTGACTTTATGTCATTCCACATGACTTCTCCTATGGGCCCCCACTGACTGGTTCTTGGCCCCCCCTGTGCCACCCCGTTAAATAAAATCCTAGAATCGCCCCTCCTATGAGCTCAACCCTATTGAAGACCTTTGGGATGAACTGCAGTGGGGTTTTTTCAAACTAATCAAGCTTACAAAATTTCTACAACCTATAAAATCATATGGACTTGCATGATGAAACATTCTGCATACAAAACAGAAACATTTAACAAACAGATGTAAAATTGTGATGTTTCTGAACAAACCCAAATGTGCAAGCATTGTTTACTGATTGACATTTTTGGTTTATGTCAGGAGTCTCCAGTGAAAAAGAATAAATATGATGTTACATGAGCCATAAGTCACAGAACTGGATCCACTTCATGATGTCCTCCTACAGTATTTCTGCAGTTTATCCGCGGTTCCTGATTTTCTCAGCGATTAAATAAATACCAACCATTTCCTGGTTCTTCCAGTCTAATAATAACTTTTAAAAGGAAATTCAGCCTTAAGTTGAATTAAATGAGAAGAAAAGGAGGTTTAGGCTTGTGTTTGAAGGGCAGCCTGTTAAAATGTCTGGGATATTTTTCACTGAGGCGACTTAAAAATAGCCTGAAACCAAATAAGCCACATGCTATAAAAAAAGCCTTTTCCTTCAAAATGCTGCTTCATCAAAGTAACACGATTCAAAAAGGATCGGGATAAAATTGGACCTGAAGTGTTTGAGGGTTTTTTTCTTTCTTCTCTCTTTGGTCGGTCTCTGACGGTTTTACGTCTCCGTATTTGTGAATTTGTGTTTATTTTTGAATTTTCCGCATCATCAGATTTAGCAATTAGCTCATCGCTGACAGAGATGTGTGACGCTGATCTGCTCCCGATAAAAAAGCGCTTGTGATCTGATCTGAACCCGGGCTCGGTCCCGACCACATCCTCCGTTTATTTTCACTTTTCTTCCCTTCCTTTCGGAGGAAAGACTCGGGCTCAGTCCCAAACCGCAGACTACCGCACTGAGTAACGTGTCAAAATACTAGACATCTGTAATAGCCGACTCTCCTCGTCGTATCTTTGACAGAAGTCAATTAGCCCCCGTGTGAAATCAACGTTCAGATGCTGAACGATCAGATATAACAAACAACGACGGCGGGCTAAATGTAGGATTATAGATCGGATTCAAGCTGATCAGATTTTTTTTGTGGTCCACTTTTATTTACATTTAGGGCAGACGCCCTTATCCTTATCCAGAGCAACTTACATTTCATCTCATTCATACAACTAAGCAGTTATTGGATTAAGGGCCTTGCTCAGGGGTCCAGGAGTGGAATCTAAGTGTGGTTGGGATTTGAACTTACAACCTTCAGACCCAAAGTCCAATGCCTAAACCAGACACCCTTATTTAAAGCGACTTACATTTGATCTAATTTATAAAACTGAGCAGCTATGAGGTTAAGGGCCTTGTTTAGGGGCCCAGAAGTGGCAACTTGCTGTGGATGGGATTTAAACTCAAAATCTTTGGATCCAAAGTCTAGTGTTTTAACGAAAAGATACCTCCCCTTTAATAAAATTAATAACCCTTCTGCACAAAATGGTGTCGTTTTTTTTTGGCTTAACCGCTTCCTGCTTGAGCATCCCAAAAAAGAAGGAGCAGATACATTACTTTAAATCAATTCTCAGGTTTTAGGAGTCAAAAGTTTTTAATTTTGTAATTAATCAAGGTTAAAAAATGTCTACAACCTATAAAATCACCTCTGACCCCAACACAGAAGCGCTTTTTCTACTATACATATTCATACGCCAATTCATATTAACTTGCATTGGAAACATTTTGCATACAAATCAAAAACGTGGAACCAACAGATGCCAAATTGTGATGTACCGACTGAACAAACCGAAATGTAAACGTTACCGATTGATGTTTTTCATAGTTTATATTTAAATAATGTAATTTTTTCTAAAAAAGATTTGGATTGTTAGATAAACCTTTCCTGTAGTGGTTTATTACGTTATTGTGTATATTCCTTTGTTTGTCTGTACAACTAGTGTTGCTGAAATATGCAGTAAAACAAATCACGAACCAGTACATGATATAGGACAAAATTAATATTTATCGAATTGTAGCTCACAGTGTCATATAATAAAAACTTTATTGTCAGGAATATTCTTAGTAAATAATTGAACTACAGTTTTTTTTTTTTTGCAAGAATCAAATACATTTTCAATTTTTTTTTTAATTTAATTATGCGAATTATGCAAATTTTATAATTTTGTGTTTTTAACATTGAATCTTCAATTCGCAGATTATTCAGTTATTCAGTTCATCAGCTCATAGCATCAATATAATATGATCAATATATGAATTATTCTGTAATTGAAAATGGTCTATAGTTTGAAGAATGAATTTATTACTCCATTTTAGCTTGGACATTTCTTCACTTTCTGCTCTCGTGGATGATCCTACATAATGATCCTTAGAAAGTTTAAACAGCTTAAAGATAACTTGACCTGGAGACGATAAGAACTGCTGTGGAAGTCATGAAAACTGGGGAAAAGTTTGTTGGTAAGAATATAAACTCTTCTACACTTCTATACTGTAGACAGATAATTAATAAATCCCAATAATCCCACAGTCTGGTGTCTCTGGTGTTGAAGAGGATGATTTCCTTCCAATCTTGTCCTCAGTTAAGTTTTATGTCATCTGAGGAATGAATTTTCTCACTTCAGTCACCTCCTGTGTGTTTATTAAATATCATAATCTTTCTAAAAGCTGCTTTATAAAAATAGGCCTTGTTAAAAACACAACGCAAACAGAACCAAATTCAATTAATATTTATACCCAGATAGTGTTTTAAATGTTCAGAAATAGATATCAATACGATACATGCAAATATGTTTTGTTTAGAATGGTGTGCATGTAAATCATCTCATTTACAGTTATTGATTTATTTTGGCTGTAATCATGCAGAACGGAGTCTCAGGCACTTCTGTGAGTTTGGTAATACTCACTGGATTAACAGTTTCCTCCTGGAGTGTGTCTGTTCATTTACACGATTGGTCAGACTAATCACACACACACACACACACACACACACACACACACACACACACACACACACACACACGCATATATATATAGATATATAGATTTGTATTATTGCAAATTATTCAATTTTTATTTTATTTGATCTCTATAGATTTTTTTATTGCATTTATTTATCACATATACATTACAGTAAAATTTTTTCTCCACATACAGTGTACCTGGAATAGAGATGTGGTTAAGGGCCATGCTCAAGGGCCCAACAGTGGCAGCTTGGTGTTGCTGGGTGTTGCTGGGGCTTGATCCCTCAACCTTCCGATTAGCAACCCAGTGCTGTTGAGCTACACCCTTCTGTTGATTTCATCTCATGTCACCAATTGTCGTAAAAACATCCCTTTTTACATTCTATTTTACTGTACTGTGTCTGGGTATGTACATGACAAATAAAATTGTAATTTGTTCCCTCATATGCCCTTTAAACTGTAATACTGTATACAGTGGTCTCGTGAATGCTTCTATTTATGTACACAGCACTTCCTCATGCCTTCATAATGTTGGAGGTGGTTACAGCATTGGCCATTGAATTAGAAGGTCAGAATCTCAGAACAAACAAGATGCGACTGCTGGGCCCTTAAACAAGGCCCTTAACCCTCAACTGCTCGGTTGTAAGTCGCCTTGGATAAGGACATCTGAATGTTCATAATGATTCTCTGCATTCATTTGCACAGCCATTCTGTCTTTTTTTTCTCTCTCTGTTAACGTGGTGTGTTTAATCGTTCAGATCCAGACCCCTGTAGGAATGTGAACTCTCTGTCTTGTACAGTGGGACCGGAGCTTATATAAAGGAAAAAGGATTTGTCACACACACTCACACACATGGAAAATGTGATGTGATGTAGCAATTTATTTTGGAGAGATATTAATAAGGTATCACTGAGCACCACTAGACTGACACTTGGTTTGATGCGGCCCTACAACCGTGTATGACTCGTGTCCTGCACAGAGGAAGATGGTATTCTTAGAGGCCAGGATCTGGACTGGTGTTGGACACAATGAAGCTGTCTTGTGGTTTCGATAACGATGATCTGCTGTCTGGATCAAGTCACGCAGATGAATTGCAGATGACGGACGGAGCCAAAAAGAGCGCGTAGAAATTAGAAGGGAAATCCGCCACGATGATGTCACTTAAGGGATTTCTTCGGATTGGTTTAAAGGAATTGGGGTCATTTCTGAGGGAGCTGTAAAGGCTTGAAACAATCTGCTATTTGAATCTGGTCACTATTTTCCGTGTGTGTGTGTGTGTGTGTATGTGTGTGTGTTATGACCCTGGTGGTCCTTCTTGGTGTAGTTGAGATGGTAAAGCTATCACAGTGGGGTGGGTCAGCAGGCGACACCCAGCAGGAGTGTTAGGAGGTGACACAAGCCACAAGCCCTGAACAAACCTTTAATGGGCCTCTCTCTCTCTCTCTCTCTCTCTCTCTCTCTCTCTCTCTCTCTCTCTCTCTCTGTCTTTTTCTCTCCCAGTCACATGCTCACTTTAATACCGAAACTGTTGCTTCCATCATGTAAAAAGAAGTCTCTTACTGACAACAGACTACTCTCTTTTTCACTCACTGCTGCTTTACACACTCCTTGGTCAGAAATAAAGTTACTGTATATATACATTTGTTCCCAGAGCTACAAAAAAAGAGCATAAACCCACAAAAGTACATCTGTCGTCCTTAAATGCACCCTAAATGAGATTTAAAGGTGCATTACATGCTTTTGGTACTGGAACTAAGGATAGTCTTAAATCTAGAACATTAAAGGTTCTTTCTTGTCTCTCAGATGGACTTATATAGATCAGAAACCCAGAACAGAGAATATATATTTTTTTTCTTTTCTTTTTGTCTGTAATTTATAGAAGGTTTAAAGTAAAGCCAAAAAAACTCTTAAAACTGTTAACTGTTTAAAGAACCCTAAGAAAAAATGGTTTCCTAAGATTTAAAGTATTTACTAAATACATCACACACACACACACACACACACACACACACACACACACACACACACACACACACACATATATATATATATATATATATATATATATATATATATATATATATATATATATATATATATATATATATATATATATATATATATATAAAAAGAAAAGAAATGCTAAATTATGTGCAAAACATATAATTGCTTGTTGTTTTTTTATAAACACATTTTATTATTATGAACATTTGTGATTATCAACATTTGAACCTGTTTGGTTTAATAATATATAAAATAATATTTTATGAAAATAAAATAAGACAAATCAAATAAATGCAGTACACTTTTTATTAAATTTAGTCAATTAAATAATCAATTAAATTGGCACAATTGTTTTTTTTTTTTTTAATA